>NC_047514.1:29950009-29974465 GCF_902827115.2 Pseudochaenichthys georgianus
CTCCGGTAAGGCTCTGGGGCACGAGGCCGCCTGGAAGGCGGGCGACATGGGGTACGAAAGTCATTGGGAGGCGGTTGAGTGGGCCGCTAAGACCTCTGCAGACCACCCCTGTAATCCGGCGGCTGAGTGCGGCTGCTAGACCGGCCCCTGGGCATGCTGGGAGTGGGCACAGGTCTGCGAGGACCCGAGTGCTGCTGCCTGGTCTGCCTAGCTTGGGCGGAACGCTCCAGTGCCTCCAGGGCAGCTGACCTAAACAGCTCCCCTGGCTCGACTGGTACGCTACGGAGGACTCTCCGTCAACCGAAGGAGGTGCGTCAGCCGAAGGAGGGGGGGGGGGGACAGGCGGCCCGCTAGCAGCCCCTACACCGGGCCCAGGCTGAAGGCCAAGAGGCAACTTCATCATGCCCCTATCGGCAGCTAGCCGATCCACTTTAGAGGACAGCCTGTTTCTAGTCCTTCTATTGGGGGGAGCACACATAGCCATCGCTCCCTCAAGTCGCCGGGAACGGCCGAATTGATCTGGAGGAGGACGTGACAAGGAGAGGTGTCTGTTGGCTGCTGCCAGACGTTCCACCTCAGTGATTCTAGCCACTCTGAGCACCCGAGGCATGCAGCTATAGCTCATGCAGGCTTTTACCGTGAGAACCTCCCTCAGATGCTCGAATTTCGTCCCCACTGACCGCCAGAAGCGGCCGAGGCAGGAGGGGCAGCGGTCGTGGCCGTCCTCTGGCTCAAGAGAAGCCATACAGGCGCTACATGAATGAACCATTCTGGAGGTAGCCAGATGCAGCGTAGCCGGGAGCGGGTGCGGGAACACAGCCTTCACCAGCTACCTGCTTAATGGAAAGAGTAGAGCGTTGCTGCTACTCGCCGAAAACAGAAAGAGGGAGTAATTACACCCACGTTACCGGCAGAGGGAGCGGGAGCGAGAGCACTGCCTTCACCTGGCTGGATTAATAAACACGGCAGTTCAGCGTCTACCAGGAGCGGGGGCGAGAACACTGCCGGCTGAGTTAGAGACGAATGCCAGATGCAGCATAACCGGGAGCGGGTGCGGGAACACAGCCTTCACCCGCTACCTGCTTAACGGAAAAACAGGGCAGTTCCGCGTCTACCAGGAGCGGGGGCGAGAACACTACCTTCACTGGTTGAGTTAGAGACGAATGCCAGATGCAGCGTAACCGGGAGCGGGAACACAGCCTTCACCAGCTACCTGCTTAGTGGAAAGAGTAGAGCCGCACCGCTACTCGCCCAAAAGAAATAGGGATGTAATTACACCCACGTTACCAGCAGAGGGAGCGGGAGCGAGATCACTGCCTTCACCTAGCTGGATTAGTAAATAAGGCAGTTTACCAGGAGCGGGGGCGAGAACACTGCCTTCACTGGCTGAGCTAGAGGTGAGTGCCAGATGCAGCGTAACCGGGAGCGGGTGCGGGAACACAGCCTTCACCAGCTACCTGCTTAACGGAAACCAGGCAGTTTAGCGTCTACCAGGAGCGGGGGCGAGAACACTGCCTTCACTGGTTAAATTAAAGACAAATGCCAGATGCAGCGTAACCGGGAGCGGGTGCGGGAACACAGCCTTCACCAGCTACCTGCTTAACGGAGAAACAAGGCAGTTCCGCGTCTACCAGGAGCGGGGGCGAGAACACTGCCTTCACTGGTCGAGTTAGAGACGAATGCCAGATGCAGCGTAACCGGGAGCGGGTGCGGGAACACAGCCTTCACCAGCTACCTGCTTAATGGAAAAACGAGGCAGTTTGGCATCTACCAGGAGCGGGGGCGAGAACTGCCTTCACTGGTTGAGTTAGAGACGAATGCCAGATGCAGTGTAACCGGGAGCGGGTGCGGGAACACAGCCTTCACCGGCAACCTGCTTAACGGAAAAACGAGGCCGTTTGGTGTCTACCAGGAGTGGGGGTGAGAACTGCCTTCACTGGCTGAGCTAGAGGTGAGTGCCAGATGCAGCGTAACCGGGAGCGGGTGCGGGAACACAGCCTTCACCAGCTACCTGCTTAACGGAAAACAGGCAGTTTAGCGTCTACCAGGAGCGGGGGCGAGAACACTGCCTTCACTGGTTAAATTAAAGACAAATGCCAGATGCAGCGTAACCGGGAGCGGGTGCGGGAACACAGCCTTCACCAGCTACCTGCTTAACGGAGAAACAAGGCAGTTCCGCGTCTACCAGGAGCGGGGGCGAGAACACTGCCTTCACTGGTCGAGTTAGAGACGAATGCCAGATGCAGCGTAACCGGGAGCGGGTGCGGGAACACAGCCTTCACCAGCTACCTGCTTAATGGAAAAACGAGGCAGTTTGGCATCTACCAGGAGCGGGGGTGAGAACTGCCTTCACTGGTTGAGTTAGAGACGAATGCCAGATGCAGTGTAACCGGGAGCGGGTGCGGGAACACAGCCTTCACCGGCTACCTGCTTAACGGAAAAACGAGGCCGTTTGGCGTCTACCAGGAGTGGGGGTGAGAACTGCCTTCACTGGTTAAGTTAGAGACGAACGCCAGATGCAGCGTAACCGGGAGCGGGTGCGGGAACACAGCCTTCACCAGCTACCTGCTGAACGGGAAGAGTAGAGCGGTGCTACTACTCGCCGAACAGAAAAAGGGATGTAGCTACATCCGTATTACCGGTAGAGGGAGCGGGAGCGAGTGCACTGCCTTCACCTAGCTGGGTAAAATAAAGAAGCTTAACAGTATACGCAAGACGTTAGCCGAGCGGCTGCTGCTAACGATCAAGTGAGATCAAGTCAAATAACACACATGTTTAAGACCAGATAACTAGCTTCTAAAGAAGAGAACAGCACAGAGCCGTAGTTACAGCAGTAACCATGGCCAGGGCTCACACGGCATCTAACCGTAGTTACAGTCGTAACTATGGCCAGCACTTACACAGCATAGAGCCGTAGTTACAGTAGTAACTCTGGCCAGTACTTGCACGGCTTGGAACCGTAGTTACAGTAGTAACTATGGCCAGTACTTACATGGATTAGAACCATAGTTACAGTAGTAACTATGGCCAGTACTTACACAGCATAGAGCCGTAGTTACGGTATTGCCTATGGCCAGTACTTGCACGGCTTGGAACCGTAGTTACAGTAGTAACTATGGCCAGTACTTACGGCTTAACCCCGTAGTTACAGTATTAACTATGGCCAGTACTTACACAGCTTGGAACCGTAGTTACAGTAGTAATTATGGCCAGTACTTACGGCTTAGAACCTTAGTTACAATAGTAACTGTGGCCGGTGCCTAAAAGTGTCAGCCATGCAGAGCACACAGCACACACAGTGAAGATGTTCTCTGCATATCATCCTAGTGCTAGGAGTCTAGTACTAGGAGCAGTAATACAACGATCTAGCGCTACTGCAATCAAACCCTATGCTACCGGGAGCGGGAGCATTGCCCTGAGTTAGTTAAGCTCAACAGCAAGGTGTTAGCCAAGCGGCTGCTGCTAACAATCAAGCGACCAAGTCAGAACACAAATGTTAAGACCAGATAATAGCTTCTAAGAAATAGAAAGTACTTACCTTACTTTCTGCATCTAAACGAAAAACGGGTTTAAAGTATGACCCTCTGGGCTTCCATACTAAATTGAATGAGGGACGCAGCCAAAGCTGGGACTCAAATGCTAATGATAGCTCGGGCACCACAAGCAGAACTTTCAAAAGAGCATAAGGGCAACTTTATGGGAGAGGAAGCGGGAACACTGTCGTCACCAGAAAGTCTAAGCCAAACAAAAAACAAGACGGTAATCAGGACAACTTGGCTGGGAGAGGGTGCGGGAACACAGCCATCACCAGCAACAAGCTGACACAAACCTGTCTGTCGAGGCTCTGTACAGCGCACAGCGGGCCACAGCTCCTGGAGGACGCGTTAACGACCCGTAGCTCCGACTGTCAGTCGCGAAGCTGCACGCGGCCAGCTGTTTGCAGAGAAATCCCTCAGATCAAACGTTCAAACCTGAACGCTGTAGGCTACAAAAACGTAGCCACGGTACCCTCGCGCAGCGAGAAGATGAAAGGAACAGATCCTCTGACGACACCAGCTAATATAGCCGGTGTCACGTGGGTCACAGGTGACTTTGTTGTTGGAGGACCAACACTTGTCTGTTGCCTGCGCTGCATATCTTATTTGTGAAAAGATAAGCTCATTAGTCTCTCAGAATGAAGCATTTTCTTTATCTCGGTTGTAAATGAACATCAGTTAATGAGTGAGAGTAGCATCAGCCATGGTTTACATTGTTACCCAAACTGGTTTACTTCACCGTCCTGTCTGGGTAATAGGCTAGTTGCACGGGATGACGTATTTCCATTTCCGGTTCATTGAGTGTGTGGTTGTAAACTTCCGGTCTACGGTAGAGCAGTAGAGGGAAGAGTGATATATAGTGTATAGATAGCGAGAGATATAGCGAGAGGGATCTGATACAGACTGATCCAGATTTGAATAATTTTCTCCGTCACAAAAGGGGTGCTCCGCTTAGTGGTCAATTCTCCACCTATCAGGGGAATGAGAGGTTGGGCCACGGCCGGCCATTGCCGCTCGAAAGCGCTGGAGACGCTGTCGTACATATGCCAGGCCTGTAAGTGGCGCTGTCTGTTTATTCTTCGCTGTGGCGGATCCCTCCCGAGGCAAGCGTTTGCGCCTCCTGCTTTAAAACAAATGAATAATGACTCTATATAATCATATGTAAGGGATAATGTGCAGCGACGCGTTCACCTTCATGCCGATCTAGATCCCTCCGCTTCGGGTCGGGCTCCTGATCTGCCTGTCGGTGTTCTTTTCCCCATAATGACCAAGTCGCTGCACATTATCCCGCTTATTACACATGGCCACATTCTCAACAAAGTAATGATATGACTCCCAATATTAATTTAAATGCTTTTATGGATTTAGAAATTCATTTTATTGATTTAAAAAATAGTTGTATTGATTTAAATTGATATAAATCCGCTAAGAAAAGTAGTCCGTTGTTACCGTTTGAACTAACGTAGCAATGGCAGGAACTGCTTCGATAGCGTTTTTGAGGAGCTTTTTGATTACAGATTTGAAAACATCGTTGCTTGCTTTAAAAGTAGCACAATTCATGATGTCAAACCTTAGAAAGTATCTAGATATCCCTGCCCTAATGCCAAAGGAACTGCCAACTGAATATGTGTCGCCGTTTGATGTCTATGTCTGGACCGCTGCGTAAAAAGGAGGGTTTCTGCCCCATTACTTCTCTTCTTACTTCTATAAGAATAAAACACGGAGGACGGAGATCTCTTTTTCTCCCCCTCTTCTGACAGCCCAGCAGCTGATCTCAGAGCACGCTCCCCTCTCCTGCAGGGGGGCGTGGTCAGCTTCAGGGGGGCGTGGTCAGCTGCAGCTCACAGAATCAGCCCCCTGCAAAAACAGGGCTGGAAAGAGCAAATAGAGCGAAATGAGGCATGGCTAAAATGCAGGATCTTTTTGGTATTTTGAAAAAAAAACTATATTTATATACTTTATATAGGTATGGCCCTAACTATTGTTCAAATATAGCATGATATGTCCCCTTTAAATACACACATGGCCAATCAAGACACAGCTGGGGAGGGAAAACACAAAGACACAGGTGAACAGAATCAGGTAATCACACAGACGGGAAAACACAAACAGGAAACAAATACACACAGGACAGACAGGGGGTGAACATCCTTGAATGAAAAACAGGATGCCGACAGTCCTAGACTCCAAAATAAAACATAAAATAAACAGATCCTAACATAATTCCCCCCTCAAGGGACGGATCTCAGACGTCCCTAAAAAGTCAAGAAGGGCGGGTGGAGGGGGTCTGGAGGAGGGATTTGGGCAGGCGGCACGGGGCACGGCAGAGGTCGAAAAGGGGGACTCGGGCAGACAGCCCGGGGGCAAAGCGGAGGCCGAGAAGGGGGACTCGGGCGGACGGCCCGGGGGAACAGCAACAGAGCAGGGAAGTCCGAGGCGGGTAAACTCAGGGGGCCGAAGACAGGGGTGAAGGCCTCGTTGGGGTAAATTAGGGAGCCGGACTCGAGGGAGAAGGCAGCGGCTGGGAAAGTCAGGGGGCCGGGCTCGAGGGTGAAGGCATCGGCTGGGGAACTCAGGGGGCCGGGCTCGAGGGCAAAGGCCGCGGACCTCAGGGGGCCAGGCTCAAGGGCGAAGACCGCAGCTGGGGAACTCGGGAGGCCGGGCTCGAGGGCAAAGGCCGCGGCTGGGGAAGTCAGGAGGCCGGGCTCGAAGGCGAAGGCCGCGGCTGGGGAACTCAGGGGGTCGGGCTCGAGGGCGAAGGCCGAGGCTGGGGAACTCGGGGGGCCAGGCACAAGCACGGGCAAGAAGGTGGCGACGGGACAGCTAGAGATGGCGGAACCCCCGGTGGTACAGGAACCGGTGTCGGCCGGACAGGAAACGGAGCCGTCGGGACAGACACAGACGGGAACCTGGACAGAACATGGGCTGGTGTCAGTGGAACCCCGGACGGAGCAAGGGCAGGTGTCGAATGGACCCCAGACGTCAACGGGACCTCCAACAGAACTGGACAAAGTGTAGGCGGGACCCGGTGGGTCAGGATCTGGTGGCAGCTGGACCTCTGACTGAACAGGATTCAGAGCTGGCTGGACCTCCGACGAAACAGGTGTCGGCGGGACCCCTGGTGGGACAGGTGTCGGTGGGACCCCCAACAGGTCAGGCGACGGAGTGAGCAGGAATCGTGGCGAGACCCCCAACGGAACAGAACATGGGACTGGCAGGACCCCCGGCAGAAAAGTAGTCAGCGGGACCCCCAACGGGACAGGACATGGAGTTGGCAGGACCCTCAGTGGAACCCCCAACGAAACAGGACATGGAGTCGGCAGGACCCCCAACGGAACAGGACATGGGGTTGGCAGGACCCCCGGCAGAACAGTAGTCGGCGGGACCCCCAATAGGACAGGACACGGAGTTGGCAGGACCCTCAGCGGAACCCCCAACGAAACAGGACAAGGAGTTGGCAGGGCCCCCAGCGGAACCCCCAATGGATCAGGACATATGGTTGGCAGTAGTTGGTGGGACCCCCAAAGGTACATGACAAGGGGTTGGCAGGACCCCCGGCAGAACAGTAGTCGGCGGGACCCCCAACGAGACAGGACATGGTGTTGGCAGGACCCCCAGCGAAACAGGTGTCGGCTGGACCCCCAACAGCACAGGACATGGAGTTAGCAGGACCCCCGACGAAACAGGTGTCGGCTGGACCCCCAACGGCACAGGACATGGAGTTGGGACTTGAGAAGGGACTAGAGATATAGGCCCACTGACAGGTGCACGAGGAACAGCAGCAGCTCATCTATGGGTGGAAGTTTCTGCGAAAACAAATAAGTGTTAGGCATACTGTATATACTGTTATAGGGGAGACCGGGTACAGTTGTAACACATTTTCCTGGGGTGTGTGTGTGTGTGTGTGTGTGTGTGTGTGTGTGTGTGTGTGTGTGTGTGTGTGTGTGTGTGTGTGTGTGTGTGTGTGTGTGTGTGTGTGTGTGTGTGTGTGTGTGTGTGTGTGTGTGTGTGTGTGTGTGTGTGTGTGTGTGTGTGTGTGTGTGTGTGTGTGTGTGTGTGTGTGTGTGTGGTGATGCACTTGTTAAACGGTGGTATAGTTGTGTGCAGTGTGCATAATTATTAATATACATCGATGCTTGTATGCTGCATACCGTTGTTGTTGGTTGAGAGGAATCCGAGCTGCTGGCAGAGGATGCCTTGGCGTTGGTGATCCGCACCATCTTGGTGTTGGCTGCTGGCTCCACCCATTTCCAAAAGGCAAGGAAATGCTTGTATGTGGCAAATCTAACGTAATAACGTTCATGTTAGACATCGTTTTGTTTCCTAAATTAGCTTCCCCAAATGAAACATGCTTTTCAAACTAGTGGCCATAACAACATCCTGATAGGCTTATAAATCAACCTGGTGTGGAAATGAATGTCCTCGTCCGACCCTGCCAGGCGTTGTATCCCGAAACGAGATCGCAGTTGTAACGATTCCAGCTGGAGTTGGATCTCGTCGGCCACCTGATTTGCCATCACTTCCGTCGCTGGATTTAAAGAGTAGTCATTATCCGGCGGCACAACTGTTTCCACCTCGTACTCAGCTATCAACTTTCCAAATCCGCTCATTCTTGCTCTTGGTGTCTATGTCAGTTTGTCTCCATCAACGGCTCAAATTCACCCCAAGTCTGTGACAAATTGCCTTTTTTCCATCTGAGGAACATTGCAAGAATCCGACCGTCACTCTCTGAGTCGCTTGCCGAAACCCTAGTCCATGCGTTTGTCACCTCCCGCTTGGACGACTGCAATGATCTCCTGTTTGGGGTTCCCAACAAAACCCCGGACAGGCTCCATATGTCCAAAACTGTGCTGCTAGGGTTCTCACACACACAAAGCCGTGGCAGCACATCACTCCCACCCTCACCCACCTCCACTGGCCGCCGGGCAAGTCCCGCATATCCTTCACAATCCTCCTCTTTTCTATACCCAGTGTGCATGTGGACACAATGAACACTGAGGGGCATGCACACATCTGTACTTCTGTGGCTCAGGGCTCTTGGTGAAATAATGCATCTCCACACACACACACACACACACACACACACACACAGCTGGAAAATTGACATCTGTGCAGTCTTGTAAAAACACACAACTGCGTGTGTTGGAGGGAGTGTGTGTGTGTGTAGGATTAACTATTTGACTGTCGACGAGGGAAATAGATGCTTACCCCACTCGTGTGCGTGTGTGTGTGTGTGTGTGTGTGTGTGTGTGTGTGTGTGTGTGTGTGTGTGTGTGTGTGTGTGTGTGTGTGTGTGTGTGTGTGTGTGTGTGTGTGTGTGTGTGTGTGTGTGTGTGTGTGTGTGTGTGTGTGTGTGTGTGTGTGTGTGTGTGTGTGTGTGTGTGTGTGTGTGTGTGTGTAGGAACAATTGAGGCAAGGTGGCAGCCCTCTTGAATTGTCCTAAACCATGTTAAACCTCCGTAAGACTTTAATCTCATGTAAATTATAATTTAATTAGTGAATTAAAGTAAGAAAGCTTATGAAAAACAGTTTTTCTTGTGTGTGTATGGCTATAATCTGCTGACTTCACTTTGTGTGTGGGATTATTTCTTACTCTTTGTGAGGCCATCATTATTTTAAGTCACAAGAGGTTTGTGTGAGTGCGTGTGTGTGTGTGTGTGTGTGTGTGTGTGTGTGTGTGTGTGTGTGTGTGTGTGTGTGTGTGTGTGTGTGTGTGTGTGTGTGTGTGTGTGTGTGTGTGTGTGTGTGTGTGTGTGTGTGTGTGTGTGTGTGTGTGTGTGTGTGTGTGTGTGTGTGTGTGTGTGTGTGTGTGTGTGTGTGTGTGTGTGTGTGTGTGTGTGTATCAGGTGTCCAGCCACTCTTTTGTTCTGCTAATCCTCTCTCTTTCTATCCAACAGAAGCTTTGAATGAGCTGTGCTCTTTGCTGTAGGGGGATCTGTTCACAGGAGGAGTGGTTCATACTCTTTCTTTGTGGGATGTACGTGTCGGCACAAAACACAACTTATACATCAACATCACTCAAACTCAGAAAAAAAAATAAAACGTATCGACAATGGTCTGAGCAACAGAAAAGAGCCACATTCTGAATTGAGATGGAGGGAAACTGAAATGCTGTCATGGTACCAAAACATGACAATAACTACATAGTTACACACTTCTGAATGTGCTGCGTTGTTGCACAACGGCTGCCAAATTACAGACTTTTTGAATAATACATGATTTGATTATCTATTTATTATTATAAGCTTTCCTTTGCGAGCTGTGTAAAAGGGATTATTAATGTCTACTCGGAGAACAGGAACCAGAAGGGAAGCTCCACTTAAGCGTTCAAAAAGTAGAACAGTGAGAACATCACAGGACTGAGCCGATGTTTAAAACCTGAAATACCAACATATATTTCACTGTGAAAGATCCAGAAATCCCTTATTTGTGCTGCAACGGGACATGCACATGATGACAGCAGCAGATACAGTGCGTACAGGACATATTACTACATAAGAAATAACTAAGTATGCAGAACACAATAACACAATAAGTAAAATAGGTAGCATTATATTATTTGTTTTAAAGAAAAAGGTGCAATATTGAAATAAAGAGGTAGCTGGTACTGAATGCCAATTGTCAATAAACTGAGAGAAATATTTAAATGAAATAACGTCAAAATGCAGGAGGGTTTCCTATTTACAGACAGTGTTTCTCTAGTTCTACATATACACAGGCCAGGCTCCCTCTGTGCAGTGTGTGTGTGTGTGTGTGTGTGTGTGTGTGTGTGTGTGTGTGTGTGTGTGTGTGTGTGTGTGTGTGTGTGTGTGTGTGTGTGTGTGTGTGTGTGTGTGTGTGTGTGTGTGTGTGTGTGTGTGTGTGTGTGTGTGTGTGTGTGTGTGTGTGTGTGTGTGTGTGTGTGTGTGTGTGTGTGTGTGTGTGTGTGTGTGTGTGTGCAGTGCGGAGGACGGATTGTTTGATGAGCTGACCTCTGGTTTTAGGGTGGTCTGCGGACTTCATCCTATACATCTTTAATACCGTATTTGTGTTATATTTACACAAATAACTACACATTTCCCTGAGAGATTTGTCTCAATGTGTGTTTCACATTTGATAAGCACTATTGTGAAAAGAAAGAAAGACTTTTAGAATCACGTGGACACTGAACAGACTCCATTGACCCTCTGAGAAACTGGTGTAATTGAAATAGAGAGATGCGTTTCATGTGTCCCCCGGGACAGCCAGCATACTTAAAGGTATGCAGGCGGGCACCTATCTATCCCAATTTACCTCGACTCGGGGCAGTAAAGCTGCCAGCAGTAAAGCGCCACAGAAGTGTAACAGTGGAAAGCAGCAGAACAGAAAACATACAGTCTGCTCCGCCGGCTGAGCGCTTTTATCCCTCCCCAAAGGAACGGTAGAAACAATGTTTGGACTGTTTCCACTCAATAAAGCACTAAAAGCTTCAGCAAGGACAAACCACCAGTGAGTAACACATCACAGTGCGCTGTTTACAGTCCAGACCAATGATGATAATAGCACAGCGGTGAGGACCAATGGTGAGACAGAGCTGTCTACGAGACGTCCTTCATCACTGAGGCACAGTATTGAAAAGAGAAGCAAAACAAAGCGTGGTATTCTGAAGACGTAGGCTGCAGCCACACGAGGACGATAACAGTCGTATCCGCTACAGTTCTCTATCAGATAGACGGTTCGGCCACACAAGGCCGACAGGGAAACGCAGATAACGATAACGGGTCCCAAGGTGGTAGATCTGCGTGAAGCGAGTGAAGTCTGATCGGACAGGAGAGGAGACACCCAGCATGATCACCTGCAGCTCCGCCCGCTGCGATGGAGCGACGAGCGGAACAAGACACACACTTCAAGTGAGATCATCACCCTTAGCTATTTTAATGACCTCTCAAACTCCTAAACTAGTTATAACTATGTTTCTTTTGACTGTCGGGTCACTCATTAGTTACTGGATCAGCTGCTGCATGAGACCACGGCTGTCAGGAGAGGGGGAGGAACAGAGAGGCTCCGTGTATTCTTATATTATTATATAGTCGTTATTCTTTTGTTTTAAAGCTCAATAAATAACAAAGAAGACCTTTGACCGGCACTTTTATCATTTTGTCCGGAAGATTTAAACTTTAACGGACATGTCGACCGGCGAAACCCCACCTCTGCTGCTAAATCCAGCGCGGAGAATAAACAGAAGGGCAACCATGCATGTGCGGGAGGTCTTCTTCGCTGCTTTTGGTGTATTTTGTGGCAGAAGTACAGCGCCACTTACAGGCCCGGCATATGTACTACAGCGTCTCCAGCGCTCCAGAGCGGTCTCGTGTGAGCGGACACGTTTCTGGTGCCTGTTGCGTGTGGACGGAAGACTTTTTTGATAACTATTTCGGTGCGTTTCCGTTACTGTCCTCGTATGGCTGCAGCCTTAATCACAAAAAAGCTAAAACATGATGTATGTACTGTATAAGTAGGATGGTCCCTTGTCACCGATGCTGTCTGTATTTATCATAGACGGGATCTTCAGGCGCAGCAAGGGGGGGCAGGTTTAGGGACCAGTAGAATCGCATCTCTGCTCTCCGAGTGTGCCCAGTGTCCAGCGGCCGGGATAACAGATTCAAAGATTCAAAGGCTTTATTATCATATGGACAGTAGCTACAGTGTAGTTATGGCAATGGACATCTTAAATCCTAGGCTCCTCCAACAATGCAACATACATATAAATAAGACATACAACAATGAAACAACTTAAATTAAAATAACAATATTAATAGTGCAAGAAGAAACAGAGTAGAATTAATAGTGCATGATTATGTTGCAAGACCAATGTGCAGTAATGCAGATGTCCCTGGAAGTCTGAGGCCTGGTTGGCTGGACTTCTCCCTCCGGGTTGGAAGTGAGTCACTGCCCCAAGAGAGGGACTTCAGGGTCTTGTTTGCAACTGAGGATAAAGCAGAGTGTGAGACGGACAGGCGGTTCAGTTTAGTAGAGTGATACCAGTAGAGGCATCTATTTGATAATGGAGGCATGTGGGGAAAAGAGACCTTGAGATCTAATAATGACCGTATAGTGTTTCTGATGTACTATATGGTGGTAAACTCCATACCTCCAGCTTCACAGTGAATGTCAAGAGATGCAGATGTGAACGAGAGGGGGGGCTCATCTGAAGGGCATTGCAGTGGAGATGCTAATGTTGATTGTATGCAGTCGATGCCAATGTGTGACATGAAAGTCAGGATGTCTCCTGATGAAACACACAAACACACACACACACACACACACACACACACACACACACACACACATGCAGGTTCATGACACACACAGTGGGGGGGCTCTACACAAACTCAAAACACATGTCATATTACAACCACAACACTTGATACAGTCTATTCTTTGAGTGTTTTTGTCAGCCTCCTTAGTATGCTTACTGATCCCTATCCTGTATCCTCACTGGACCGCTGTGTTTACTTTCCTAAACATGGCTAGTCACATAGCACCATCCATGTGGACTCTTTGTCATGCTTTTTAGTTGTTTCTGATATGTGCTTTAAGTCACTCACACCTGTCTGGATCCATGCTGGGTCAGGTCCATAGACTGGGCTGATCCCGGGATCAGGGGAAGCTACATATAGCACTGGTGCCTTCTTGCTAAACCAGCTCCTTGAAAAAGAGCATGTCTACTGCCTTCCTCTGTCCTTGACTCCTGCCTGTCAGGCTGATCAGGTCCGAGCTCTTTCACTCCCAGCTGTCCCTCCAGTCTCCTCCTCTCAAAGGGGGTTTCTTTAAGTGATTAAACATCATGTTCCTTCTCCATATTCTCTATCTAGTTTTGTTCACACTCCGTCTCCGTCTAACTCTCTCTCATT
Source organism: Pseudochaenichthys georgianus (assembly GCF_902827115.2). Taxonomy (NCBI): domain Eukaryota; kingdom Metazoa; phylum Chordata; class Actinopteri; order Perciformes; family Channichthyidae; genus Pseudochaenichthys; species Pseudochaenichthys georgianus. The sequence continues at coordinate 29,963,415 of NC_047514.1, forward strand.
AAACGTCAATCTCTCACTCTGGCGCTCCTGCTGCCCCCTAGTTGTTGGCGGTGTCAACAGCTGCTTTGGGCGCAGCTTGGTGCCCCCCGAGCTGCTCCTATCTGTTGCATTGGAGAGGTACGGACTGTGCATGCACCCCTTATAACGAATCAATGGGCAAAGATGTCTGCGCCCCAAGCAGGAAACACGTGACTTATCAGTAACTTTAGACATCGTAAAACAATCGTATCGATATTTTATCATAGATTATACATTTAAATGACACCAACTATATAATATATACCTTGTTCATTAAAAAAAATGTATACAATTTATAAAATGAAAATATTTTTGAATGACAATCTAGAATGTGGGAAGAGGTGGGGCGGCGCCCCTGGACACACAGTTCCTCAAGGCTCAATCTGGGAACCCCTTTTCTTCTGTATTTTTTACCTTTGTGGCACATATCAGTTTGGTTGTGTATTTTATCATCGATCTGGGTGATGATAAAGTTGTTTTATGTATTTGTAACTTTTTTAATCTGGGTTTACATAGCTGTCTTAAAGAAATGAGTGTGTAAATAACATTTAGTTTTTTATAATTGAATCACAAAAAAGTAGTTCTCTGCGCCATAACACTATTGCAATTTGACTTTAACACTTGACATTTAGCTTTAAGTTTGTTGCCAGAAACCAGGGAATATATTTGAACTTTCAGAAACACAGTGATTAGATCTGATATTAATAATCTAAGAAACTCTTCCAAATTAAACCCTCTTATCCTTCCAATAGCTGGAATGAAATGTAGTTTTCTTGATTGAATGTGAACAAAATATCTTTGGTTGTTATACGTTCAGTAAGACAAAGACTACATTTGGCGCCCCAGTAAATGATGTTGGAGATTTTTTAAATGTTGTCTGACATTTGATAGATCGAATAATGAATTGAGTAATAGAGAGAATAATCTCCATATGACCTGATGATGAATGTAATTGTTAGATGCAGCCCTAGTTAAAAATGGTATTTCAAAATTGACTCTTGTTTAGTCACAGTCAATTGTACGATTATACTTTTGGAGGCTCGATTTGCCAGACGAGGGGACACAGAGTCTCCCTCTGTAGGGGTTGATTTAAAAATGTGTTCCACTTGCAATTGTATTTAATTCCCCGTCCGTTAAGTGTGGGGGGGATACAGCATATACAAGGGTATGTTGAAAACCCAGTTCATCCTAGGGAGCATTGATATTCATAACACACACTATACCCTTCAGCACACACACACACACACACACACACACACACACACACACACACCACACACACACACACACACACACACACACACACACACACACACACACACACACACACACACACACACACACACACATGCTTCAAGCTCATTCTCTCTCTCCACACATCGATGGCAGCACCAAATGAAGATTGAATATCCAGAGATGGAATAGAGAGTGAAGGGGGGATTTGTGTGTGTGTGTGTGTGTGTGTGTGTGTGTGTGTGTGTGTGTGTGTGTGTGTGTGTGTGTGTGTGTGTGTGTGTGTGTGTGTGTGTGTGTGTGGTGTGTGTGTGTGTGTGTGTGTGTGTGTGTGTGTGTGTGTGTGTGTGTGTGTGTGTGTGTGTGTGTGTGTGTGTGTGTGTGTGTGTGTGTGTGTGTGTGTGTGTGAATACAGAGATGCTGTTTGAGAAACCAATGTGAGTTTGGAAAATTGAACAATGTAAATCTATTCTAGTAGACCTCAACAATGGAATTATGATCAGTAGAAACGTCATGGGACCTTTAAAATGTTACAGATTTAAGTGAGAATCCAGGCTGCTTAAGTGATATTTTGGATGTTTAAGGGAGAGGGGAGACAGAAGTATGCTGTGTAAGGGGGATTCTATGATATATTTTAGCAAATTTCAGGATTTTTCAAAAAGGATTTCAGGGATTTTAGCAAATGTCAGGCCTATCATGGATAAGTGGAGGCTGGACCCGGGGGCTAACAAAAGTGTGGGAATTGTAGGTCCTGTGCACCTGTCTGGGCTTTCTCTCTGTGTGTGTGTGTGTGTGTGTGTGTGTGTGTGTGTGTGTGTGTGTGTGTGTGTGTGTGTGTGTGTGTGTGTGTGTGTGTGTGTGTGTGTGTGTGTGTGTGTGTGTGTGTGTGTGTGTGTGTGTGTGTGTGTGTGTGTGTGTGTGTGTGTGTGGTGTGTGTGTGGGTGTGTGTGTGTGTGTGTGTGTGTGTGTGTGTGTGTGTGTGTGTGTGTGTGTGTGTGTGTGTGTGTGTGTGTGTGTGTGTGGTGTGTGTGTGTGTGTGTGTGTGTGTGTGTGGTGTGTGTGTGTGTGTGTGTGTGTGTGTGTGTGTGTGTGTGTGTGTGTGTGTGTGATGAGCAGTCGAGCAGAATGACAGAAGATTAGAGGCTGTCCGCATACACAGAGGACAGGTTGATTAAAATCAATAACTGGCCGACAAGATGTATTGTCTAGAGGCTATGAGGTGTGATTAGTGCCAAAGACCGAACTAACTGAGCAGCCAACCGTGTCGATCGTTGCCTACCATGCCGTGAACTATGCCGCGAGAGAAGTAACGTGACACTCTCGTCGCCACCCCTCTCGTCTGAGAAGCTACGTGACGTCTGCGTCTGAAGTTACTTTACTTTGGTAGTTATCACCTAATAACCCAGTAATGTTACAGCTACGCAGTTGCTGTTCAAGCGAGACTCTATTTCAATATAGTTTGGGTATTAAAATAATGTTACACCTTGTATGCCCTGAACGAAAAACAACCACAGACAAGAATATGTTTAATTAGCCTATCAAAATGATAACAAAGGCTGAAAAAACAGGAGAAGCCTGTCTTCCCTTGGTCTCCAGGAGAAACCTGTGTATCACCAAGTTTTCATATAGTTTTGGGTGTGAAATAGATCGCTGCAGTGAACACGACTTTATGTATTTGTTTATGGTTTATTTTATATGGAGGGATGCAGTATACATAGACGTTCAGAGAAGAAGCAACCCCGATATATTGTTTATTTTATTTTTGTTTCATTTTGGCCCCATGGCAGAGGCAAATATAGAGTTAATGTGCAGAGATTATAATGTCCCATTTACTAAAATATGTATTGTTTTATCATGTTTAGTTGACAAAATAGTCACTGAGCTACATGTTGCTGCACTCTGAAGACAAGATTTGTGTCCCCCTTTGGCCACAAGAGGGAGTATATATATATATATATATATGTATTTTGTATAGATGATGCAACTATACAGAGCTTTGGCAATACTGTATGTAACTGAGGTCATGCTAATAAAGCTATTGAATTGAGTATACCTTTAAGTGAGCTGTCAGGAGGAAACAAAGGTCCACCAACACATTACTCTAATGCTGAGAAAGGCTGTGCAAAGACGTGACACGATGTGCTGCAATGTCTGTTTATTGTTGAAGAAAGCCAAGTAAAGGAAGAAAGTAATAACTCGCACTGAGTCTTAATACATCACTTTACTTCATTATTTTCCCCCTTCATTTGAGAAACCATCCAATGATTTATTATGTTTGTGTTACACACACACCATTACTGAATGCATTCTAAAACAAGAATAACCTACAACAATAGGGAGCCCTGGCTCAAGGACGGACAAAACAAGGACACCACACATGATTATTTTCCAACTACAGTATATTTATTTAAAGAGAGTAACTCAATTGTGATATCAGTTTAATCAGCAATGTGTGTAGTGTATGGGTGTGTGATGTGTCAGCAGGGCCAGACTGGGACCATACAGATGTAGCACTCCAGATAGGACTCCACCCAGCGGATTCCAACCAAAACCCCAGCATTTACCAGTGGCTGGGAGATTAAAGCCCTCCCACTATTTCCCAAGAGGGCGTTGCCAGATTTCCCCATTTGTTCAATTTCAGGATTTAACCATGAGATGGCGCTTCATTCACAAATACATAAATGCCCCTTTCACACCAAGGCTGTTCCCGTTCTAGCTCCGTGCTAGAGCTTTTCTGGTTCGGAACCGGTTCTTCGGTTCAGCTCCCAGTCAGAGCCCGACTGGTGCTGCGTCATTGTTTGCGTCATGACGTAACCGTTTGCGTGCCTTCTTCATAAAGCCAAACCGCGCGGAAACCCCTCACATCGACAGCAACAACAATGACCGATTGTTACGCTACTCGTTTTGGTTTTGCTCTATCGAAACGAAATGGAAGAAATGGGACGACTTTACTACCAACTTTACAGTCGTGACATGCTACATTCAAAAGTTCTTTACAATCATCATCATCAATAACGATTCCGTTGGAGAAAGAAGGTTAGAGCTAGCCTCTGCATGTTGTTAGCCTCTGCATGCGCCAAGCTCAAAATACCCAGCTTTGCAGCATTAATTGCTATGGTATAACATTAAAACTGATTCTCAATGTTATTTCCTCAGATCATGTTGAAGCTGGCGGAAAGGCGGATGTCGCGTGTTATTTGGACATAGCCCAGATCCGACGTAAGCGTGACGTATGCGGTGCTTGCTTTCTAGACAGACAACTTTTTGGTGCTTGAAACAAACCGGATTCCGGACAGGAAAAAACTGTGCTTTTCAGGCTCTAGCTTCGAACCGGCCCTGGAACCGCGTTGGTGTGAAAGGGGCAAAAGACAACTGGGCGTTGTAGAAGTTTGGTCCTTAGTCTGTTTGCAATGTTTGCAGCTCTGCAGTTGTGTTTGCTGAATACTGTAGCATTTAATCACTTATTTGTTATGATTTTCACAGGCTACTATAACGAAAAAACATCAATATTTTAGATCAAATAAAGTATATCTAATCTTATTATTAGCTGCCGAGTTTCAGACTATTTAAAAAAAAAAAACGGTCTGATTTTATCATTGCACAACAATGAACTCAATGTGTGATTGTTATTGCAGTAATATTAAACACTAATAATACAGTAAACTATTAGCACTGGAAATATTATTTGCCCGTGGGGAGATGACGAGGCTCCATTAAAAATAAACCTATTTTTAGTGAATTACTGAGTTTAGGCACGCTAATACAGTTTTAATGAAGTTGACTACAGCATATTCATATTTGATAGTACTTTCATGTCAATTTGGCGAACATATGATAGCCTACTACATTAAATGATTGTGAGGATGATGATTAAATTATGATTACAAATCGGTAGTGAGAGCCGGGCTGCATTTCCTCCAGTCGGATGTGATACAAAAACAAACCGATTATTTTTGTAGTTGTAAACTCACGTGGATTAAACCACATGTATTTCGTTAAATAGAAACGAAATACGATTTTTTTTAAATGATTTAATGTATCTTATTCAATGCAGAATATTATTATATCTGTGACAGTGGGAATAAAAAAAAAATGCTACAGTATAGTAATAAAAGATAAATTCCACTTGTCAGACGACGAGGCTTTATTAAAAATAAACCTATTTTTAGTGAATTACTGAGTTTAGGCACGTTAATAAAGTTTGAATGAAGTTGACTACAGAAAATTCATATTTGTTCATGCTTTCATGTCAATTCGGCGAACAAATGTTACATTAAATGATGAGGATGATGATTACAAATTGTTTGTTTGAGCCGGGCTGCATTTCCTGATGAAAAAACAAACCGATGGTTTTTGTAGTTGTAGTACGGCAACGTGGATTAAACAACATTATTTTGTTAAATAAAAACATGGTGATGTTTAGTAAATTATTACATGTCTCTTATTTAGCACAGAATATGATCCTATCCGTGACATATGGATCTTAACAAATATCCGCTATATCAGATACCTGTAGATCTATCAGCTGTTTATTTCACATGAGCTCCAGTGTGGCAGCATTTTAATCACTGCTCCCCCTGGTGGATCCATGATCCATTGCAGCTGGTTTCATTATAATTTATCATGGGGGCATATCAAGTAATGCGGGGGGTTTTCCTTTCAGCGAGGGCCGACCCCATGCCGATCATAGCCCCACATCGGTAGGGCTGTCCGAAATGAGGTGCTACATCTGTAGGTCAGGCCGGGACATATACACCCATCCTGGCCACTACCAGTCTTTTTTTGGGGCCGTTTTGCTGGATGTATCGTCAATATTTACAACGTTGCTGCCCTTAGTGATAGCACTACAGTTTAAATCTACTACCCACATAGAAACATATGGACATAGGATATTGTTAAAAAAAGTGTGCATATGTATTTGGGAACCTATCCATGTGAACATGTTTTATTTGGGGGTGGACCTCACATCCTATAGGGGGGTCCTTGGGCTTGCTCCCCTGGGAAGATGTTTTCTTTTCTTTTGGAGTTAAATGCATCAATCACTTTGAGTATAGGCTACTGATATGCATCTGCACTATCTCGATGCAACCCGCTTCTTTCATCCTCTTCCATTCTTTGGTGAACATGCTTCCATGCCTGCATGCCTCCTTTAACAAAAGCATTGTCACTGGCAGGCCTAGCAAACATGAGACACAGCGAGCAATATAGAGAGCGCGATGATTCACAGTAAGTTAACCATTTTCTAGTTGTCCCATCCTTGCTGAGGAACACTTTGGGAATGGCTTTCTTGGAAGTTTGTTGTGGGTGGTTGGCTGAGGGCGAGCAAAATAATCAAAAGGCCTCTCTGTGTCAACTTCCTGTGCGTCTCTTTTGCTGTCTTTCTCCTCAGTTGCAATTTCCCTTGTGCTGGACCCTGAATCTTGACTTGTTAGTCAACCTCCTCAGCATCTGCTGGTACTGCATAAGAACCAGCATTGGGATTAAACTCTGATCAATAACTATATAGTAGCTTATTGAGAGAACATGAACATAGCTTGCTTATACTGTTTTCATTACATTTCCTTTGGGTTTGTTCAGTGTCAGTCATAGCCTATTGAAACAGTTTCCTCTGTACCTGCCAGTTCTGTCCACTGAGCTCTGCCTGCATCTCTCCCTCAGGGCCATCACCATCAGCATCGTCTGATAGTGGAACTGAATAAGGAGAAAATGTAATCATTACATTAACAACTATTTATGAAATAACATTATTCAAGAACATATATTATACAACCCTTAAAGGTGGGGTAGGTAATTTTGGAGAAACCAGCTCGAGTGCGCTTTGAAAATACACAGCCAGAAAACATCTGCCACTTCCTCACAGAGCCCCTCCTCCAACACACACAACGCCCACATGACCAATGAGGGCATGAGATAAGTGTGTGCACAGATGGAAGGCTGACAGGCAGGTAGGCCATCCAGTTACTTTAGCCGGCTCAGATGATTGGTCGTGCTTTTTACAGTACTACGGCTTCCACAGATGACATTTTGTTATGTTTTGTCAAAGCACTTAAGATATTCATTGCTATCGGGATGTTAAGAGCATTCCATGGAATATAACACAAAGTGTATCTCGAGCCGGTTTCTCAAACTTACCTACCCCACCTTTAATTATCACTAAGTTGACCCTGTATTTGCATGGCCTAATACCATAATGATTGTCTCCCCTTTAGACAACATAACCATCTCAAGTTATTCACTCACAGTATGAGAGGTGTGTAGCCCCACAGTTAGCTGCAGTCTAACGGTTATATTACATATATTTGCCTTGAGTAACATTAAGGACATGTTTGGGCTTTGTGTAGCCTTATAGTCTCCAGTCACACAGGGCCATAATGAAAGAGCTATGTCGACCGTCAAAGGACATGTCCGTAGAGTTTGTTGGAGGAACACCTCAAGGTTCTTGAATGGTAATCTTGGCTTGGCTCTGCTCACCCTGCTTGGACGCTTGTTCAAGGATATACACAAAGCCTTTCCAGTCTGAGTACCAAGTCTACCATGTATGTCTGAGAAAAGCTTTTATGTTTAAATGTGTGAATCAGTCCTAAACAGTCATTATTTTGAGTCCTGATTTTCTTCATGTGTGAATAAAATGTTTTGCTTGGCTCTGTTGCGTCTTACTTTGCATTTCATGTGAAACATGTGTATTAGGTAAGCGTGAATGTTATAACTCATTCATACATGGACATGTGTATTACACTTAAAAACAACACACCCTTTCAGTAGTTATAAATGTTAGTGACTCATCAATAAATGGTGATATGTGTCATACTTTACAACAAGGCTCCCTTTTGGCAGTTATAAATGTTAGTAACTTATTCATAAATGGTCATAAAGAGATGCCAGGAAACATCAAGATGGATGGGGGTAGAATCAAACTCTGTGAACAACAGATACCAAGGATCCTGGCTGATGAAGAAGACAAAGTAAGCTAGGTAGCCAATTTAAGGCTTAGAAGTACAGATAAATGTGGGCTCACTATTTGGCAAGCAACCGGTCACAGTTGCCCTGTTTATCTCATGTCTTATAAAAGCTTATTAATGATTTATAAAGTGTTCACAACCTAATTAATAAATAAACTACAAACTATTCGTAAACCCTTTATAAAGTGGTACCCATTTCATCATCTTTTGCTTTCTTAGTTTTAGTTGAATTTGAAAGACAATAATGTAGACACAACAGCGCCAGAGTTATTATCAACTCAGCTAACTGAAAGCCCAAAGCAAGATAACCAAGTTGCTAGCGGTCGTAATATTACAGCTTGTAACCATAAACACACCTCGACTCTTAAACACGTTTCAGCGTGTTGTGAATGAAAGAACGTCTTGATATTCCAACACAATTTTCGGTAAAATTGGTGTGCATACAGCTACAAGCACAACCATTTTCATTTGATTTGCTAGCTAGCAACTTACCAGGCTAGCACTTTGTCTGCAACTCAACAGCTCCACACCTAAACCCCCAGTGTAGCTACATTGTTTGTTTCAAACATTACACATCTACTGGTAATACGTTTACGCCAGATTGGCCCAACAAAGCAAAAAACAACCCTGTCTTTCATCAGTATCTCCTACGAATGTCAGACCCTGAACTGTGCGCGGTTCAGGAAGCAGTCCTGAGAAACTGTGGTAAAAATGTCTTTCATCAACTCCTTTTCCTTGGTTGTCCATACTATATGTTTTTATAATGACCTTAAAGAGTTACATATTCAATGTTTTGGTGTGTAACAGACTCATGAGCGGAATTACCACAACGTTATCATCCTTACTTTCACCATCAGACAGACAGAACACTGGGATTTCCACTAGAACATTTGTGTTCACATTTCTGTGAAGAGGTGTACTCTTTTTGAGGTTTTCTATCAAGAAAATATCATAACTATGGATAAGGATAAGAGAAACAAAGAATCTCACACACACACACACACACACACACACACACTGAGAAACATATGGTCGGTGTGTTGTGTGTGAAGGTCATTAGTCCCTGTCTGCTCTCCACAGGCTCTGAGCCTTTTGGCACCACTTCTTGCCAGATCTGACCGAACCACAGCTACTGCCAACACACTTTGCCCAGTGGTGTGTGTGGTGTGTGTGTGTGTGTGTGTGTGTGTGGTGTGTGTGTGTGTGTGTGATGTGTGTGTGTGTGTGTGTGTGTGTGTGTGTGTGTGTGTGTGTGTTGTGTGTTGTGTGTTGTGTGTGTGTGTGTGTGGTGGTGTGTGTGCGTGTCGTGTGCGCGTGTGCGTTGTGTCGTTTGCGTGTTGTTGTGCGTGTGTGTGTGTGTGTGTGGTGTTGTGTGTGTTTGGTTTTGTTTTTTGCGTGTGCGTTGTTTGTGTGTGTGTTGTGTTTGTTTGTGTTTGTGCGTGTGCGTGTGCGTGTGCGTGTGCGTGTGTGTGTGTGTGTGCGTGCGTGCGTGTGTGTGCGTGCGTGTGCGTGTGTGTGTGTGTGTGTGTGTGTGTGTGTGTGTGTGTGTGTGTGTGTGTGTGTGTGTGTGTGTGTGTGTGTGTGTGTGTGTGTGTGTGTGTGTGTGTGGTGTGTGTGTGTGTGTGTTGGCTATGGACAGACTCCACTCCGCCTGTCAACAGAGGAAGTAATACTAGGCGATGTTTACACAGGAAACGAAACGGGTTGTATCTGGTACTTTTCTCTTTCGTATAGCCCGTTCGATCACACGAAGCCGTAACGGACCACGGAAACGGACCCCTCAAGCGATAACGGGTCCCAAGGTGGATAGATCTGCGGACGGAACGCTCTGGGGGGGTCAAAGGACTCTGTGTGTACGCCCTATACGCCATATCCCCGCCTCTCCTGCTCACCCCTTTGTCACCCGCGTCATTGCTGATGTGTTTCGCCAACAACAACAAGTGAGTGTTTCGAGTATCAGGTATCTCGCAGGACAGTGCAACCAGCAGGAGCCTCCAGTTGGATTTGATCGATATGGACATAAACGCGAGTGAAGTCTAATCGGACAGGAGAGAGAGATCAGAGATCAGCTGCTGCTGACGGAGACACGCAGGAGAGGGGGAGGAAAAAGAGAGGCTCTGTGTGGTTCTTATATTATTATATAGAGTCGTTATTAATTTGTTTAAAGCTCAATAAATAACAAAGAAGACCTCTGACCGGCACTTTTCTAATTTTGGCCGGAAGATTTAAACTTTAACGGTGGGACTAAGACGGCTTCGTCACTGTGGACTGACGGCTTCGGGCTTTGTATATTGCACATGTGTTTTTTTTTAAAGTGTCCCCCTCCCGTCTTGTCTGTTGCTGTTGATTGTGTGCACCTGGTGCCCTGTGTTGTCTCCCCCCCTCACCTGTGTCTTGTTGGGTTAATTAGTGTGGGTATTTAGACTCTGTGTTTCCTGTTTTGTTTTGGGGTGTGAGAATCCTAGTGGCTGGTGACTGTGCTCACGGGAACAGCGAGATTGAGGCTGTGTCCTGTGCCCGTGAGTAATAAATGCCCACACCGGGTTGTATTTGGGACATGTTGACCGGCGAAAAAAAATTGTAACGGAAACTCTGCTGCACGGTTCCCTCGTCCCTTGGTAGAGGGAGGTTCAAGAGGTGTGGGCATCGCAGTTTATCAGTGGATGTTTGCTGGAACTACTTGTCAACAGCGTGTTTCCTGAGGACACACACAGCGTGACTCCGGTCAGGTAGAGACCGGTCTCAAGTCAGCACCGCTGCAGACTCGCTGTTTGAGGGCTTGATAGCCCACTCCCCCTCCACACTCGTTGCTTTGGAACAGCCCTCAATATGGCGGACCCT